>NW_028153282.1:0-16215 GCF_964106915.1 Podarcis gaigeae | reverse complement strand
CAGTTTGGTCAAACTCATGTTTGTAGCTTTGAGAACACTGTCCAACCATCTTGTCCTCTGTCGCCCCCTTCTCCTTGTGCCCTCCATCTTTCCCAACATCAGGGTCTTTTCCAGGGAGTCTTCTCTTCTCATGAGGTGGCCAAAGTATTGGAGCCTCAGCTTCACGATCTGTCCTTCCAGTGAGCACTCAGGGCTGATTTCCTTCAGAATGGAATCTTAAGAATGGAATCCAGTGATTCCTTAAGAATGGAATCCAGTGATCAGCATCTCTGGACGCCTATAAATTCTAGCTTTATGAGAGAGAGAGAAAACCTTCTCTATCCAGCTTTCTTCAAGCTACCCATAATTCTACACATTTCTACCCTGTCTCCTCTCACTCACCTTTTCTCTACGCTAAAAAGCCCCAAATGATACAACTTTTCCTCCCAGGAAAAGAGTTGCCGCATCCCTTGTAACCGGAACCAGGTATGAAATCTTAAATAACGTAAGCGTATTCTCTCCTCTCTCTTCAAATGGAAAAATCTGTTGTTCACACTGTGCTTTTCTTTCACCTGAAACCGGTTTTCCTCCTTCAAGCTGATTTCTTTCATCTTTCTTTTTTAATTGTTTTCATTAAAGATTTTTGGGTTACAAAAGTACATGCATCACCTCTGTTTTCAGATCATAAAGTCCTTTCTACAGATCACAAATATTTGATGTGATACAATGATGTTGTAATCAGGTTGGGATATTTCAAAAAGTGAAAATCCGGACACAAAAGTTTTTTTGTCCAAGTTGTTGAGCTTCTGCTGCTGCTTCTTTTGCAAAATTACTACTACAACAACTAATAATAATAATAATAATAATAATAATAAAGTTTTAAAGCTATTTTAAAGGAAATTTTCCAAAATTGACACTTCCGACATGGGTTGCCATATGTCCAGATTTTCCTGGACATTTCGACAATTTCTGCCCCGCCCAGACTCTGTTTCCAACTGCTGAATCCCACCTATCTCTCAGAAATTCCAGATGTATGGCAACCTTAGGAGAGAAGAGAGGTGGGCAGGGAGAGGATGGAATAGAAAGAGAACCTACCCACGTGACGGTGACACAAAAACCTTGCACATACACTATGTAAGAAACTGAAAAAGATCTTTAATCTTTATTGAGACTCAGGCCCCGCCTTCCTCCGCTAAACTGCCCTTCCAGTAAATAGCTGTCCCTTCCAGGTGCTTTAGTCTCTATCGCTGCCATCTGCATAGTTTTAAGTCCTAGACTGGACCAACCACATTCCCCAGGACAGAAGGGGAGAGGCTCAGTCTCTGGCTGCATCAAGTGATAGAGTTCCCAAATGCCTGGAAAAGAAAATTCCAGCCTAGCCTCCTCCTGGCGTGGATCACCTGCTATTAAAGGTAAAGGGACCCCTGACCATTTGGTCCAGTCATGACCGACTCTGGGGTTGCGGCACTCATCTCGCTTTATTGGCCGAGGGAGCCGGTGTACAGCTTCCGGGTCATGTGGCCAGCATGACTAAGCAGCTTCTGGCGAACCAGAGCAGTGCACGGAAATGCCATTTACCTTCCTGCTGCAGCGGTACCTATTTATCTACTTGCACTTTGACGTGCTTTCGAACTGCTAGGTTGGCAGGAGCAGGGACTGAGCAACGGGAGCTCACCCCATCGCGGGGATTCAAACTGCCGACCTTCTGATCGGCAAGACCTAGGCTCTGTGGTTTAACCCACAGCGCCACCTGCATCAAAATCCTGAACGTTCAGGGAATGATTCAAAGGTTGTCAGCCTAATTCCCAAGCAGATGGCATTCTGTCATTGTTCCTTTCCTTGATGCCTGTCTCTTGGCCAGCCTGTTAGCTAAGCACCAGTATTGCAAATATTAGTGAATTATGTAAACCTTTTGATATTTTGAGATATCTTGAGCATGGCTTGTTATGGAAAGGTGGCATGCAAATGATGGCGGTGGTGATGGTGAAACTAGCTCAAGAGTGGGGGAGCCTTTGGCCCTTCAAGATGCTGCTGAACTACAACTCCCATCAGTTGCAGCAAGCATGGCCAATGGCCAGGGAAGATGGGAGTTGTAGTTCAACAGCACCTGGAGGGCCAAAGGTCCTCCCAGTCATGGGAAAGCATATTGGATCAGGTGTACAGTTGGTCAAGGAGGGACGAGGGTGGCGCTGTGGGTTAAACCACAGAGCCTAGGACTTGCCAATCAGAAGGTCAGCGGTTTGAATCCCCGCGATGGGTTGAGCTCCCGTTGCTCGGTCCCTGCTCCTGCCAACCTAGCAGTTCGAAAGCACACCAAAGTGCAAGTAGATAAATAGGTACCGCTGCAGCAGGAAGGTAAACGGCGTTTCCGTGCGCTGCTCTGGTTTGCCAGAAGCAGCTTAGTCATGCTGGCCACATGACCCAGAAGCTGTACGCCGGCTCCCTCGGCCAATAAAGCTAGATGAGCGTGCAACCCCAGAGTGGGCCACGACTGGACCTAATGGTCAGGGGGCCCTTTACCTTTACCCTTTACAGTTGGTCAAAGACAGACATATTCATCTTACATTTAGATAAACTTCCAAACATTCCTATAGACCACCAAGAAAATGCACATCATCTTTAGACATCACAACTCTGTGTGCTTTCTAGTTCCCAAATAGCTTCGCTTTCGGGGCATCATCGCCCAAAATGCCGCCTAAAATTGGATAAGCCAATGTAACATAGCTAATGGAGTGCTGCAGATTGATTGGAGAGCCTTGGGTTCAAATCCCTATCCAGCCACGAAAGTCACCATCTCTCTCACAAGGGGTTGATATGTTGGTAACACTGGCATGTACTATGCAAAACAACTCCAGGGCTGCTGATTTTTTTGGGTATCAGCTGTAAGTCCTGGAAGACCTCCTGGAAGACGCCTGCCCTGAAATACTCCATGCCATTCCTTATGTTGCAGGAATTTATGTATAGGTTGGGGGGGGGGGTTCCTCTCCAGCAGATATCATGCACATGCAGCCCACTACCAAACCCATAAAACACTTCATCACAGTTTCTTCTTATCTATTCAAAGGGCCTTTGCTGCACAATACCAAATGTAACAATTCACTGATATCAGTATCTATGTACTGGCTCACTGGAAAAACTTCAGAAATTCATATAGACATGTGAGCTCAGCTACTCAGCAGCACCTCTGCCTGAGTGATAATCCCTGGCATCCTGATACCTGAGTGCTAGACAGGTAGCCATTCCAGAAATAACAAACCCAGATGAAGACAAAAGGGTGTGATTAACTTGGCTGGGAAACAGGGAAATGTAAATATCTCTTTTGTTACCCTTGATGGGTGTTTGTTTGGTGGAGGGCAAAGGGAACCATGGGGCAGGGTCCAGGATGCTCAGATTACTGCCACCAGACCTCCCCTTTCATGATGTAACCATGATGTATTAGTGTAGTTGGGGGGGGCGTAACATGGAGATTAGCATCTAATAAAAGTTTGGGTGCTCTTTTGTTCGGGGCTTCCATCTTGTTCCACCTTGTGGCAGGTGGGAGTCCTGTTGTGACAGTCTTCAATAAAGACCAAGCCCACTGGCGGCTGTTTTGCTCTGGTATTCCTGACTGGGGTCCTTGTCTTTTGTCCAAGGGAGCCTTCAGATTTCTCCGTTAACAAAAGGAAAGCAGCATCCAGACTGTATTCCATCCATTAAATAAGCAGGTTCTCTCTCTCTCTCTCTCTCTCTCTCTCTCTCTCTCTCTCTCTCTGTGTGTGTGTGTGTGTGTGTGTATACACACTTGGCTGTTCAGCAAAGATTCCCTGCCCACTTAGGACCTCTCAATGCAGTATTTCTGGCTAAGAGCCTGCTAGGTATCTGTGCTCTGCTTATCCTGCAAAGTGAGAACTGCCCCTAAAGGCAGAATTAAAGGAGCCCGCTTCCAGTTGGTTAGAGAGAATGGCTCATATTTCTCACAGGAACTGCATCAAAGCGGAGTCCAGCCAGGGGGAAAAAACATTGTCTTTCGGTGTCTGAACAGAGCACTACAGACACCCAGTGGCCAGCTCAGTTAATTGCATGGTGCTTGTAGAAGAGACATCACAAGTTTGCTAGACACCGAAGAACAGCAATAGTCAGTGTGATACCCACCAGCTTCCTAGTGTTAGTAGTATCTTGCCATTTATATCTTCCCTTTAAAGAGCTAAATGTGGCGCACATTGTTTCTGCCCTCTCACTGCTATCTTCACAACCACCTTGTGAGGTTGTCTGGACAGAGAGACAGTGACTGGCCCGAGGTCACCTAAGGCAGCGTCACCCACGTGCTAATCCTACAATCAACAACTACATCACACTGGCATCTCTGACTATTAACCATGCTGTCTGGGGCACTGGAGTCCAACAACCTATGAAGGGCACGGCACTAGCTACCCTGTTTAGGGGATGCTGGTAATGTTCTTTCCAGCGCAGCACAGTGCTTTGTCTTTCAGAAATGTGGTAGCAGTGATTCTTCAACATCAACTTTGTTGGACTGGTCATGTTGTGCAGATGCCTGATTATCGTCTTCCAAAGCAACTACTCTATTCCGAACTTAAAAATGGAAAGCGTAATGCTGGTGGTCAACATAAGAGGTTTAAAGACTCTCTCAAGGCAAATCTTTAAAAATGTAGTATAAGGCAGCGTCACCCACGTGCTAATCCGGAGGCGGCGCGAAACAGCAATGGCGGTCCTCTTTACTCTGTGAAGAGGGGCTCCGCGAAAAAGGGTCGTCCGCTGCGGCAAAGCGGAGACCCATCAAGAAAAACCACAGGCAGAGCGAGCCTGTGGCCGTGGGACTCGGCGGGCGCCTGGAGCCCCCCCAGAAGCGGGGAAGGAGCCTCGTAAGAGGCTCCGGAACGTGAAAGGGGGAGCGGCGCTGTGAGTTCATCGCTCTTTTCGTGGAAGCAAAGCCGCGCTGCTGCTGCTGATGAGCGCTGACCTTTCTTCTTGAAATTATCGGAATTGGAGCAACATACCCGTGAGTAAGGGTCCTAAATTTTTCAACTAAACTGAAGAAATTCGGCCGAAAGCGGGAGGCGAGTAACAGGAAGTCCGCCTCCCGACTCTGCTAATTAGATCAAAGCAAGGGCTCGGAAACGAGCTGAAGTATTTAAAAAGGGATTGTAAAAGTGGAAGAAAGGGTGCATTGAGAGACTCTGTATTTTGAAGATAAAAAGGAAAGAACTGTGGGTTGTATAGACTTTTATTCTTTAGAACTATCCTCCAATTTCTGGGCTAAACGGGGCTGAAAGAGATAACCCCGTCACCGGGCTGCCAGTGCATAGAAAAAGAACTGTCAAACTGCTGTCAAACTGACGACATTGTTGCAGAGATCGAAATTGTTGCATAGACTGAGATACTAACATTAAACATTGTTGCATGGACCTGTATCGATACTTTATGGCTGGATTTTAAGAGATTAGAAGTTCTGGAAACCTTCCTTCTGTGTTTGGGAATTACAAAACTCAATATGGGGAATTGAGGAACTTCAATGGCGGAAAATAGTTCCTTTCTTTTTTGAAGCTTTGAAATACTCCCCCTATAGGACTGTGGAAATATAGTTGCATGGGAACTGAGTTTTATTGAAACTTTTTGTGGTTCTTTTTATTTATATTCGGGACTTGTTTTTCCCATGGGACAAAAGACCATTTGACCTTGAACAGAGGCAGGTGTGGAATGAGCGGCACAGGGAGAACAAGAGCAGCTAAAGCTAAAGATAAGGAAAAAGAGAAAAAATCTGGGCAACTTTTGCAAACAACTTTAACTCATCACCGCAGATCATCTGTCCCAACTGTGCTGACAGCACAGGAGGTGGAACTAGTGCAGCCTGCCGCAGAAGACATGGCAACTGGAGGATCTGAAACAGTTTTAAAACAAATTTTGGAACAATTGGCAGTCTTAAACCAAAAAGTGGACAATCAAACATCAAAGATTGACCAAGCTACATCCTCTATTGGCAAATTAACTGAACAGGTTTCGCAGCACACTCAGGCAATTGAGAAATTGCAAGGAGCTACGGCAGAAAACTTTAAATTAGCTGTGGAAGCCAACCAAAAAGCAGAACAGGCGAACTTAAAGGTGGATGAAATTAAAGGAGAGGTAAGACCTTTGAGAAGGCAGGTAGGGGAACAACAAGCCTACCTGGCATTGGTTGAATTGAAAAGTAAAGATAGTAATCTCAGGATAAGGGCTATCCCGGAATTGGAACAAAATAATTTAGAGGGATTTTTGACACTTTTGTTCTCCAAATTTTGGGGAATTGAGGAAGAAAAGGACTTTAAAATTGTGACAGCCTTTAGACTGGGAAAATCAGTAAAGAAAGATAAGCCCAGAGACTGTTTGGTTGCTCTGAGATCAAGAGAAGAAAGGGATAAGATACTAGGCCTACATTTTAAGAAATCTTTGGAGGTAGAAGGTAAAAGGGCCGAAATTTACAGAGATATACCCAAATATCTCTTGGAACTTAGGACTACCTATATAGATTTGACCAAATTGTTGAGACACAACGGAATTCCTTACAGGTGGGAGTTTCCACAAGGACTTTCATTTACTTACAAAGGAAGGAAAATAAAGATTAAATCACCTGAAGACCAGCAGAAGTTCCTACACGACCACGAGGAGGACCTGCAAAAAGGAGCTGCAGCTTCTTGGCCTCCACCACCACCGGGACCATCTCCAAGAGTTATACCACCAGGACCAGGACCAGCATTACCTCCCCCGGGATCGGGAGGAAGCTTAGATACCCCATTGTAGAACCCGTCAATTGACTCAGGATGTCTCTACAGCTTCTTAGTTGGAACATAAATGGCGGAAACTCCCCGGAAAAAAGAAGGAAAGTCTTTCACATTTTGAAAAAGGAACAATTGGACGTTATTTGCCTACAGGAAACACATGTGACAAGGCTCCATAGAAAAGTGCCTGATTATCGTCTTCCAAAGCAACTACTCTATTCCGAACTTAAAAATGGAAAGCGTAATGCTGGTGGTCAACATAAGAGGTTTAAAGACTCTCTCAAGGCAAATCTTTAAAAATGTAGTATAAACATTGACAACTGGGAAACACTGGCCTGCGAGCGCTCCAGTTGGAGAACGGCCTTTACCAAAGGTGTCATGGGCTTTGAAGAAGCATGAACTCAGGATGCAAGGGAGAAACGTGCTAAGAGGAAGGCATGCTTGGCAAATCCACACTGTGATCAGCTCCCACATGGAAACCTATGTCCTCACTGTGGAAGGACGTGTGGATCCAGAACTGGCCTCCACAGTCACTTACAGACTCACTGTTAAGACCCTGTTTATGGATGACAATCTTAATCAGCTACGTCAAAGAAAGAAAGGCTAGCTATCCTAGCAGAAGAAGAAATGAGTTAGGCAGGCAGGCAGGCAGGCAGGCAGCAGCTGGGTCCCTTCTGAGACAGGCTTGCGCCAACTAGCCAGAAAAAGGAAATACTGCTTGCCTCTCAGAGCTCATCAACACTTCCATTTGCCCTGCCACTTTCCCCCAGGGAAACCCATAGTTCAGCTCTGAATTGGAACAAACAGCGATTGGGATTTCCACAGACTGCTGTAAATTCCAATTCACCACTAAGGCAGAAGGCAGTGCCATAGCTGGGGGGGGGGGGCTAGTTGGTTTTTTTGCCCTGGGTGAAGCCTCCAGAGGGCACCCTTGAGGCTCCCAGCCTGTGTGCAAATACGTGAGGGGTGGCAAACTGGGTCTTTGACACGGGTGATACAGGGCGAGTCCTTTAAAAGAGGCCCCGTGGAACATGTGTGCTCTATCTCCCCGTGGAACATGTGTGCTCTATATCCATGGGCCTCTTTTAAAAGACTCACCCTGTATAAAGCCACTGCACTCAAGGAGTAGATTTTCCTGGGGAAAGAGGCAGGGCAAAGGCACTCTGACCCATGCCTCGAAAGCACAGGACAAGTAGAAACCCACTCAGATCCGTGATTTCTAGGAAGTGTGGACGAGGCCCAAGTACAGCAAATCAACAGGCAGCTCTTTTCATTGGCATGCAGCTTCCTCATGGACTGTGGTGCAAATGGGCCCAGAAGCAAAGGGCAATAGGAGAGTCAGTGGTTCAACTGCAAAGAGGCAGGGATATATTTTTTTGAGGGGAGAACTTATCTGAGTGTGGACCCTAATAGAGTGTCTGAGATAATACCAGGTGAGAATAATCCATTAGAACAAATGCAGGGGCACTGAATTTTAGCCTTGCACGGCATCCTGTATGAGGTGAAAATTCAGTGCCCCCCTACCTCTTGTCTTCTATTCTGTGCATGTGCTACATCATAGTTGTGATGCCCTGCAGCCTCCCCCCCCCCTTAGCTTGGTGCCCTTTACAGGGGAACCAGTTGCACTGCCCTAAATCTGCCTCAGGCAAATGGGTCGGCCCTCAGCTCACCCTTCCTCTGCCTGCCTTCTTAAATTCAGCTAGTCTGGTGGGTGGCTCTGCATCTCTGCATCTCTGAGACTTCCTTTGTAGTCTCTGGGTTCATCCACACTTCTCTTTGGTCTAAGGCTTCCTCCACTTGTCCCGTGACTACTGTGCATGGATCCGAGTGATGTGGGTTCTTTGTTTTTTGCCATGTTGCTTTCCTCAAGGAAACAATGCTGTTTAGCGCTGAATCAGAAAAAAAATCAATCCACAGAAAGCCTGATTGACGTTAATTCCGATTCAGCACTAAACCACGATTTTTCCTGGTGGAAGCAGCGAGGCAGAAAAACAACAGCACATCACTTAGACCCATGCCTAGACATCATGGCAGAAATGGAGGAAATCTCAGCCCCAAAAGAGTCCTCAGTGTGGCCCTTGCAGAATGCAACAGGGAGGCATATGGGGATAAAACTAGTTGTTTTGTCTGTTATTTGAGTGGAGTTCCGAGCACTGCCCATTTTTCTTCTCTGGAATGGATATTTTCTGATGCTCACAACAGTGGTTTGGATCTCCAGAGGTGGCCCCAGGCCCAAAAAAGGTTGAGCACCCCTGCATGGATTGGAAGCACAGCTTAACCTCAGACTTGGGTTGCTACAAAAAAGTTCCCTCGACTCGATTTGAAGCCCTCCTGGATCTCAGAAGCAGACGCGTAGAATTAACTCCCAAACTTCTGTGTGTTTTCATTGTTCTCCTTTATCGAGAAGCATGCTGATGATACTAGCAGATATGTGGAATGGACAGATATGTCAATTAGGTTTCTGTCAGTTTTTCATTTTTCAAAATCTTGAATTCAGTTCTTCACTTTTAAGCAGAATCCTCATAAATTCACCAGCATTTTAGTGTGACTTTCTCCTTTAAAAAAACAATTTTTGTATGTAGTTTTGACTAATATACACATTTTTGCAAGCGGGTTCCCCTAACATAATGTATTTGTGTGTGTTACTTTCACTAATATATGAAGTTTTATACACACTTTCCCCCTAATACATGCATTTCTGTACACATCTTCTGGTTGTGCGGCTGTATCGCAAAATTCAGAGAGGTGCCAATTCAGATGAATAGCTATGTTTTGGTTCTTGTATTTATTGAAGAGCTTGCAAATCAGGTAGTTTCTCATTAAAACACAAACAAAACTGAATTTCTTCCCCTTTTCTGGGAGTGACCCATGGCTTATAGTAGTTGTGTTTGGAAATATGTAATCGTCTACATGGATCGTTAGAAAGCTGTGGCCCCCTAATGGACCCCACAAGCCTACAACCCTCACAGTTCTTCTGTGGCAGTTTAAACTTCATGGCAAAAACATGTCCTTAATTACACCTTCTGCATCTACATCTACATACATAGGAACGCAGATATAGTGGGAGGCAGATCTCCAGAGAGATTTATTTTACAGCAACAGCAAAAGAGACACACGTGAGCCAATCAGAGAGAACAGTCAGCCATATTATCCTAGCAAAAGATAGTTCACTAAAATAGCAATATAAAATGGAGAACAAAACTATTTTTTAAAAAAACCCACACAGATTTACCAATAAGTTACTTCATGTTTCCCCATAAAAACAAACATTCTCTGTAATAACAAAAGACAGAAAAACCTTTAGCATATATCAGCAGTACTGAAAGGGCAATTCACACATTGCTCTTTGACCCAGTAATATCATTGTGACAGGATGACAAGCCAGAATTTATATGTATTCATCCCCTGAAGTAAATACAATCTTTTGCTACTTGCAGGAACATTTTCAAAATATACGTCCCACATGCATTTGATGAGGTAAAAATACCACGTGACAATACTACAGCATCAGAAAGTAACACATGAATCTTTCGTAATGGTCATCTGGACAACGGTATTCGTTTGTTTGTGACAGTCACTGTCAGGCCAAACATGGTTTTATCCAAATGGCCTGAGGGAATAGTTTTCAAACTGTTCTTCGGGGAAGCTCTGGAATTGTCTGGAAGCTTCTCAAAGGAACCTAGTCAGAAAAATATGGTCATAGACAAGCCTCCCTGAAAGATAGTTTCCCTGCTGCCACCCATGTTTCCTGTGACACACAGAGGTGGGAGATTGTGAGACACATTTGAGAGCACATTTCTGAGTTTAAGCTGAGCAATGGTGGGGCTCCACAGACTTGGCCAGTGCCTCTTAGCCTCTGTGCTCACCGAGAAAATATCCCAGAATCCTCTGCAATATGCTAGGGTTTCAGAGCAGATATACCTGGCTTCATCAGCAGAGGAATTGGTTTGGAAATGGTACAAGTACTTTGAAGAAGAACCCCCCACAAACACACACTGATTTAGAAAAATGGGTGTATTATTTACACAGGTTTTCCAAGGCACAATTCTGGGGAACAGACCATGACTCTGGATAACTGTGATTATCAAGGCTTGGGTGGTAGTATTCACAACACAGCTTGAGTGAAATGGCAGGTTGAAATAAAACCCAATATTTCTGTCACCTAAAATGAGAAGGCGCCGTTAGGTGATGAATGGCCACAATTTCAACTGGGCTCTGTCCTTACGCAAATGTGAATTTGTTTTGGGACACGGATTCCATGGAGGGAAAATTAGGCCTTATGTTATATACGTTCCCGGCAGTTTTCACTGGTAGTAGTTGCTGAAGGCATGAAGAATATACAGCAGCGTGGTGATGAATGCAAAGAACTGAAAAAGAGAAAAAGGGAGGGAAAAGAGAGATGATTAGAGTATAATGCACATGGTTTTGCTCTCCCAGCTTCCCTGGGTCATTTTCTTCTGAGGAGAGGATATTGGAAGCTTTTGTTGCTTTTCTAATAGTTTATCCCTCTTATATAAAGTAGATGGAAAGGGAGTAGTCAGACAGGCTTTGCTAATCCAAAAGCACCACCTTTGACTCCCTGCACTGGGAGATGCTGGTGCAGCCTGACATGTGGGCTAGATTCACCTTATCTATTTAATTAATGAAATCTGGAACACACCACTTGATTGCCAAAACCTCTAACCGGTTTACATAAAGCATAAGATACACACTAAGATTATCTGTGAAAGACAGGAGCCAAGGGCAAGGTGACCTAAAAACGATTCAAAATATGAATAAAATCCGTAGTTTAAAAACGCACATTATGAAAAAAGGAAGAAAATTACCTCTTAAAAGGCACATCAGTTTTACGTATACGGGTCAGCTTACTTAAACAAAATGGATTTTAGCAAGTGCCTGAAATAATACAGCACCTGACTCATATCAGTGAGCAAGGAGTGCTAGAGTATAGGTGAAACCACAATGAAAGATCAGTTCCTCACTGGGGAAGAACAGACATTGTGTGGCACTTGTAAAAGTGCCACATCCGCAGATCGAAATGATTAAGGCCTCAAGTCAAGGACTGAAGAGTGCCCTGGGGTGGCATCATGGCTTCGCCATGATCAAACACACAAGTCCCCCAGCTCTAACTGGTCCTCCAAAAAACCCCACAGGGCATCTTGGACTCAGAAGGCAAGTCCTCATTGGCATGGCAACCAGGCCAGGTGAAATATACTCGGAGTCGAGAGTGGATTTCATGCTCTTTATTCAGGTCATAGTGGTGAGGAGGAATGGAAGTTCCCCCAGAATGTCTGCTTTATATGCATTATTTACACAATGGGCCCCACGTGATTGGCTAATTCCGGGATTCTCCTGTAGGCCACTCAGGTTGCGGATTCACTTCCACCTGGAGCTGGATTGGGTGGCTCCTGTGGACCAATCAGACTGCTGCCTTCTGGAGCCTATTGTTCTAAGACCAATCCTATTCAACTCAGTACATAACACCAGGAATCCCTTCCCTTCTTATTTACAAACTGCATGCTCCCTGTTATGTACTGAAGTTCTCACCCTGAGCCAGCAGGGGGATACTGTAGATAGTTTTTACTCAGGTCCACATATGCAAATAAGGGATTGAAAGTGATGTTCAGTGATTGGATAGTTACAGAAAGTTGTTACAGTTACGTTGTACTGGAGCTCTATATAAGCAGGTTGGCTGAACCCTTCAGTTCAGTTCTGTCCTGGCCTGTGAATAAACAAGAGCTGTTTGAAGAATCGCTGTGTCGTCTGATATGTTCACCCACAACTTAACACTCCCCAAATTGCCTGCAGTTCTCCAGCCCTTGTCTCATCGGTAGCAAATCAGACTCTGCTGCCACATAGTTTGGGTAAGATTCCCACGTACACTCTGAAGGGCAAAGCAACTTGCAGCACTTCACCAAAACAAAACTTCAAGTTGTTTCTCTTTGTCTCACCACATTCAAATCTGCCTTCAGCTCACCGCATAAGAACTTAGCTGCCTTATATGGAGTTAGAACATTGGTCCATTTAGGTTAGTATTGCCTCCACTGACTGGCAGCAGCTCCCCAGGGTTTCAAAATACCTGGAGTCTTTCCCAGCTTTCCCCGGAGACGCTGAGGATTGAGCCCGGAAGCTTTTGCATGCAAAACACACACTCATATCTTGGAGCTACGGCCCTTTCCTACCTCAAATCCAAACGGTTACGGATGTCACATGCCAGGAAAATGAAAGAGACACCCACAGTCAGCCCTGATTGCTCCAAGGCAAATGCTTAGATGCCAGTGGCAATGAAGGGCTGTGACTCTGGAGCCACTTGTCATCATAATTTCATGGGAACAACTAAGTAGGTGCAGCTAACAAATGTTTACCCACCAAAGTGTGTCATGCACTACCTGATTAGAATTAGATTAGGAAATTATGACAGTGAACAAAAACAACCTATCAGATGAACACTGCATTTTTATTAATTGAGCTAATCAGTGGGAAATGGGTGTAATCTATTCTAATGTGATGAGGAATAAACAGCAAGGCGCAAACAATTTGGCCTTTAAATCTTGAGTGGTATAAACTTCCCCCTGAATTCCTGTGTGTATCATCAAGACTCAGTGAAATTCATTTTACTAAAACAGCGAGCCCTTCCTACAAAGAAAATCAAAGAGTCTTTGGAGTATACAAACAGGCTGCATTTCCTCAATTTGCTAAACCACTGTTTAACATTACAGATGAGCCTGTGAGAGGCTTGGGCTAGCACATTTCTCCCTTCCCTCCTCTAGTGCAGAAACACCAGGAGCTCCTGCCTCCATTTGTGACTAACAACAGTATAAACTGCGTTTAATCTCAACAATGGTTTAGTAAAACTACCACTTCATAAACCGTGGTTTGAAGATGCCTTGCTTTAGCCAATCATAGCTAAGACTAACCATAGTTTCCCTGGCTTTGGATGTCATGATAACCTGGGGTTAGTCTACAATGGAAGTGGAAGTTTCCGAACCCTTCCTCATGGGTGTGCAAGAGGGAGGAGTGCACAAGTTCAAGGCTTGCACGGGCTAATTCTCCTAGCACTAAACCGTGGTTTAGCATTAAATATGAATGTCATCACATTCTTCTGCCAAGTTTCAACTTAAAATTTACAGTTCTCCCCCACAAAAAGTGAAAGAGGTACTGCCCTACCAAACTCAGTTCTGTTCCCAGCCAGCCCTGACCTTCTTACAGCCAGTCCAAGGGTGGCAGTTTCTGTCAGCTTCCTGCTCCTTAGACTTAATGTTGCCCCTGGCAGAACTCAGCAGGGAGGAGGATGGAGACAAAACCAGAATTAGTTGGCTCTGCTTGTCTTTGACTGGATCTATCTACTGTTTGGCCTCCCTACATTCTGCCCTACCAGCTCCAATGGACATCAGCCACTGCTGGTTGGAAGACCTTGCAGGACAGGATGAGGGGTGTGACCTGGGAGGTTATAGAGGACATACAGCAAAAATTGCACACACTGCTTCACTGAATCAGAAGTCCTTACGCACTTGGAAGCAGTCCTTTCCTTCATGGAAAGAACACTTAGGACACTTAGGTTCCAAGTTACTGCTAATAAAAGGCATGGATGAAGTCCACCTGCCACATGCCATATTCAGGATTAACCTGGCAGATAAATTGACTTCGTTCAGTGCAAAAAATCACAGGTTGCACACCAAAGCATATTTGGACAAAGAAGCAATTGGTGACGTCTCTGGCTTTGAAAGTGCCGAAATAAGGTAAAATATGGTGGTCATTATATTAACAAAATAGGAGATCAAAATCAAATGATTCACTGGGTATATAATCAACAGAAGCCCAATTGGACGGTGTTTATTGCTGGTTGAAAGATACACCCTTTCAGTTGGCAAAATATTTTTCAGCCTGTCAATAAGCGTCGTGGTGATCCCACAAACTATTGCACCCATTTTACAGTTGGGTTTCATCAAGGCTAAGACAGGCGTGGGGAACCTTTGGCCCTCTGGATGTTACTGAGTTACAGGTTCCATCAGCCCCAACAATGCATGGCCACTGGCCAGGGATGGTGGAAGTTGTCG
Source organism: Podarcis gaigeae (assembly GCF_964106915.1). Classification (NCBI taxonomy): domain Eukaryota; kingdom Metazoa; phylum Chordata; class Lepidosauria; order Squamata; family Lacertidae; genus Podarcis; species Podarcis gaigeae. The sequence goes on along the minus strand of NW_028153282.1, from coordinate 1,430 downwards.
TTCAGCAACATCTGAAGGTTCCCCACACCTGGGCTAAGAGATATTAACGCCCAGCAAGAAGGCTGATCACCGAAGAATTGATGCTTTTGAATTATGGTGCTGGAGGAGACTCTTGAGAGTCCCATGGACTGCAAGAAGATCAAACCTATCCTGAGGGCTCACTGGAAGGACAGATCGTGAAGCTGAGGCTCCAATACTTTGGCCATCTCATGAGAAGAGAAGACTCCCTGAAAAAGACCCTGATGTTGGGAAAGACTGAAGGCACAAGGAGAAGCGGACGACAGAGGATGAGATGGATGGACAGTGTTCTCGAAGCTACCAGCATGAGTCTGACCAAACTGCGGGAGGCAGTGGAAGACAGGAGTGCCTGGAGTGCTCTGGTCCATGGGGTCACGAAGAGTCAGACACGACTAAACGACTAAACAACAACAACATGGTGAGTCCGTAGCAGAAGCAGGGGAAACTGAACTTGGCCTCCCCCTCGACCCCACATTCACAAACATACCAAACCAAATTCAGCTGGTGGAGCACATAAGAGTTATCTCACCGTAGCAGCAGCATTGAGCTGGTAGTAGAGGGGCGAAGACTCTGGGGGCACTTCTGTCTCCGAGCGGATGGTTGCATTGGCCTGAAGGACTGCAGCACTCATGTAGAGGATACCAGTAGCGCCATGGTAAAGGCTATCCTAAAAAGCAGAAGAAGAGCAATAGGTTCGTGTCCAGATCAGGGCCTTTTAAAAAGTGAAAAGTTCAGTTCTGCAGTCTATGTTATGTACATTGTGCAGGTTTAGAAGATATGTTATTTGTCATGAGGAGAGGGTGCAGGAACCATCAGGGCCAGGCAGGGCTTTTTTTTCCAGCCAGAACTCTCTGGAACTCAGTTTGGGCACCTCTCAGGTGGGTGCCATTGCCATTCTAAGAGAATGAGGGAGGTGTTCATGGTGAGTTCCAGCACCTCTTTTTCCAGAAAAATACCATGAGGCAAGGTGAGGTGACTGCCTCAGATTAAAGGATCCACAGGGGCAGCAGATCCCGGTGTAGATCTTTATTCTGGCCTTGTTCTTGATGTAGATCTTCACCCACCCCCCTTCTTCCCTGTCAAGGAGGGGGCGCCATTTTGTGGTTCGCCTCAGCTGCCAAATTGACTTGGGTCAGCCCTGAGAGCTATGCTGGATGCTGATGGTTTGCCTAGGTCAGGGGTTCCAAACTCTGGTCCCTTGATCACCAGTGGCCCATGAGTTTCTTTCTGCTGGTTTAGGGCAGAGGTCGGCAACCTAAGGCCCATGGGCCGGAAGCGGCTCCAGAAATCATTTCTGCGCATGCCCAGACGCCAAAAATCGCTTCTTCACAGCCGTGATTTCCGGAGTCTGGACATGCACAGAAGTGATTTCCGGTGCTGCGGACATGCAAAGACGTGATTTCCGGCGTCAC